>NC_057805.1:164789156-164823639 GCF_018294505.1 Triticum aestivum
GGCGTATAGATAGGGAGACAATGTTGATGTTATTAGAAATTGGCCTATGTACGGAGACGCAAGGGAAGCGAGTCATCGTGTGTGTGATAGGGACTTCATGAGAGATCTAGAATAGATGGTGTAGAGAACAATGTGCGAGATCGAGAACGAGGATACACTAGGGAGATATGGAAAGAGTCACGACATATATGTATACAGGGAGGAGCTGGGGCAGGTCCGCATGTGGGAGAGATAGAAAGAGGAGAGTGGTGCACAAGGAGACAAAGTGTGCTTGTTATGCAGTGGGGGTGGTGTGTGAGGTGAGTGTGCGAGAACCACATAACTAGGGAGATAGACGTTTGGGGTGACGTTTTGTGTGTATGGGAAAGATACACTCTACATACTGGTGTGCCTGGGAAAGAGAGATGCCGGGAGACCTAGCTAGAGAGTGGGGGAAGAGATGTGTGCATGCCCAAGAGACAAAGTGATAGAGACCTATATTGGGGTCCGGACTTTAGAAGAGAGAGGGGTGTTAATGTGCTCGTGTGTTAGTGTTTGGGGGAGAGAACGACTTCTCTGTGTGTGTGAGGGTGTGGGCGACGAGGGGTGGGGGTGGGCGACGAGGGGGGGTTGGCTTTAGATAAAGAGTGAGGTGTCTATATTTGAGGGACTTTAGCATAATTGAGATATACATGGTCAATGGTGTGTGCACTCATGGTTGATCAATTTGTTTCACAGTTTGGACTATGAGATAACGATACTTTTGAACATGCGTGATATACATTGATGTACCAAAATTACAAACCTAAGATTGGAATTGTGGAATTCGACTCCATCATTAGCTTTTGTAATTCATTTAAACGGAGGTACATTTTTTAAGCCGCGATTTCGTGATTTCAAATTCATATATCAAACCTAGAGATATACACATACGGGCATGTTCAAACTTTATAATCATCCACTTTATTCATACACATACACATTTTTGCTTTTGTCATCATATTTAGGATAAACACATTTGGAATTTCATTTGAAATGGACCGTATGATGGTATTTGCTTGTAGTAGCTCAATGATCCATATTAGAATTGAATGGACAATCTAAGTTTCGAGTTGGAGACATTGATTTTCAAAACATGCACTTTTTTGCGTGCAAAACAAACAAATTCTCGGCCATGATATCATAGTCGGCCGGTCAAGAGCAGAATATAATTTCGGGCGCCAAAAGCTTTCAAACTTCCCGCTCACATCGAAATATCTCGCGCCCGAAAGTTTAGCCCTGCGATATTCCTGTTTTAGCCCTGCCACATGAACGAAAAAGGGCTGCTTTGGTAACTCCATTGTTTTCCCCTCTTTGCCCCCAACATTCTTCCCCAGAGCCCCTCCCCTTCCCCTCCCCGAGCCCCCCAACCACGGCAAGCTGCCGAATCTAGTCCTCCGCCGCAGCGGTGGATCTCACACCCCGACGGATGTACCTTCCGCACCTTGGAACCCCAACTGCCAACTCACCACTTCACCGGAGCCGCTTCAGCGACTGGCTTGTCCACCGCTCCAAATCTCCTTGACCGCCATCATGGTCCACCGCACCGGATCTGCTTAACCGGCGCCCTCGTCCACCACAGTGTAGGCCCTTCACTGACTCCCTCGTCTGTCCCTTCGCTGGCCCTTCATGCAAGCCCTCGTCCGCCGCAACAGATCCATCTCACCGAAAGCACTGTACAACGCGCCCGCCGAAGCCTTCGTCCACTGCACCGGACCCGCTCCACGGATGCCATATTCAACTCCACCGGCCCTGCTTTACCGATGTCGCAGCCTCATCAGGTTATTTTGATTTGTACTCCTTCGGTTTTTCTCTTTATCGTGCAACCGTTCACTTACCATAGATGAGCTTTCTTGTATGTCGACAGGGGCCACAACCGTAGCACCAGAGCCGCTTGAGCGATGGCGACAGCCGGCCCAAACTCAACCGCAACACGAGCACCATCGACGATCCTTAGCTATCAAGTATGCCAACGATACCCATACGCCGCCGAGAATCAAGTACTATTATCCAATGGCCGGCGCCTACGTTCACTTTCTTAGCATAAGCACCGCACCTTTGAATTTCTTCAGGGCATCATTCAGTTTTTCATGAGACGCGTTATTCTGCTTGCACCTGTAGGGCCATACTTCTGGCAATGAACATGGTACATGTGCTAAATTACATACTAGTGCACATATAGTTAATATGCTTTAGTTTTGTCCTAAGTATTACTGTACTTCCTAGATATCACTTCCTACTATTTTACTTCTTGCATGCTATATTTATGATGATGGTGTTGTTCTGATGCCACCTGTTGGTTCCATTAGACTGCTTCATGTTCTCTATGCTTAATTACACATCAGCAAACTAGCATGTGGTTCCGCTGGTTTTTGTTCGTTTTACCCTACATTTTCTGATGCTAGCTATTACATCACTGCTACGAGCCTCTGTTCATTACTTTTTTGTGTGTTCTTGTTCTTCCCAAGTTGCATGACTAATTTGATGCTTCTATTAATTATGGAGTTGCCAACCCCATCAAGCAAAATATTTGTTCTCTTGGGGCTGGCACCTCGAACAAGCATAAAAATAGAGGGAAGCAGATATATTGTCGTGTATGCACACACCCTTCTTTCATTAGTTTAGATGAACCATTGATGATCAATTCGAACCAGTGCATGCGATCAAAATTAATTTTACCTAAATAGAGGGTACAGAATAAACTACAACAAGTAGATTTGCAACCACGGGATGCTGACGATATCTTCAAAGAACATTGCAACAACAGCGAGGCTTCACAGCAACATATGGTAAGCCAGTGTGTTTTAGTACATGTGAAATGTAATGCGTGTGGGCTGCTTTCTTGGCTTGTGCCCTCAACCTATAATCCTACAGAATAAGAAATAGTTCAGTTGTCTACTTTGCTGTATTGCTTGATTCGAATGCTTATTTGTTACTTGTTACGCTATACCTGAGTTGGCCAATATGTCAGCAGTGCCTACTGTACTATCGTAAAGAAATGCATGCCTAGTTCATTTGAGTCCTTAACTTTTCCTCTGAACTTCATCACAAGACTATCTTCGTAGTTTATATGAGGACATACTGTTAAGTGCTTTCTCAGATTATTTCAACTGCTTAGATGCCTTGGCAACTTAAATATAGCGGTGGTACACTCCCTTTCAACTAGGGATGTCAACCGGTCCCGTTTAATCCCGATTAAAGTCCACTAGTGGTATGATAGTTCAAAAGAGTTTTTGTTTTTTGAGGAAAATGAACCAGGGAGCTAGCAAAAACTAACTAGATGGGACTGGCGGATGTCGTTTATTTGCCACTTACACCCCTAGTTTCATCTTACCATTTTAATTTCTTTTTGGCTGATGCTGCTTCGAACCATTTAAATATAGCTTGCCATGCTCGGCAATAATTCGTATGTCGTTTACCATGTAAGCTTACTGCCTAGATCATGCGATAACTATCACTTACTTATGTCCAACGGAAACCTTTCCGGATGCCGTTCACACTAGGACACAATGTACAACCCCAGAATCTATTTGTGGAAGCAGTGCGCCATCCATGTTACAAGATGGTAGCAGTTCAGAGGCAACACCGCCGGAGAGCAGTCTGAGCGCAGATATTATAGTTCTTGACGCTCTACTAGAGGCAGAAAGAGATGGTGTGGCTGTCATGAATGAGGTAATCTCGATCTTGAAGCTGGAAATTATGCAATTAGTTGCACGCATTATGCAAGCAACCCAAGAATTGGAGGAAGTAAGAATGTTGCATTTGAAGACGCAGGAGGTCCTGCTGCTTCTGCTATCTGAAGCCCAGGGTAATCCCAGTTCTTCTTTAGATAGCAATTGAAATTGTCATTAGATTATTGTACTTGCATGTTGTGTCATGTCTCTGAAAGGATTATGTTGTAAGGCCCCCTATGTTGTCCATGTGTTGTAATGATCCGAATTTTTTAGGCGAGGTAATCCTCAGTACTTGTATGATTGACATAAGGTGAACCCTTTTTCGTGTGAGCATATTGTATTGGATGAAATAACTGTTTGACTCAAAATGTATCCAACCTACAGAATTCGAAGATCACGGCATTTCTAAATCATAATCATATATAAAGGTGGAATAAATCTTTGTCGTGGTTTTGAAGAAATAAATAACAAAACGTAGAATTATCTACATTCGTAATCAAATAAAAATTGGATTTGGATTTAGTTGCCAGGGCCCAGGGAAAACGTGAATGCTAATTCTCCCAAGTTTTGAAAGAAGCGGCTAAACACCCACTATCGTTTGTGGGCTGCCAGAAGCAAGTGTTTGCGAGATGGAAATTACTGTCTACCCCTGACACTTGACATCCTTATCGACCGGATTTACACTGCTGTCTATAGGGGTAGACTAGTAACTTCAATCAGACATGACACGACGGCCTGTAAGCCCATTCAGACACGGTGGGCGCCAAACGTGGGCGGCGAAACACATTTGATTCAAGCTCGTCCGAAAGACATGTGTCTCTCCCTCCATTTCCCCATTCATCCACGGTGGGCGGCAAAACAAACTCTCCTCGTCCGAAATCGATGTAGGCTAATATTTTAAATAGGGGCAGATGTAACTTCCCTCAGACGTGACACAACCGCCCTACCTGTCAGCGCCATTCATACACCGTGGGCGCCAATCGTGGGCGGCAAAACACCCTCTCCTCGCCCGAAATCGTTGCCGGCAAATATTTGGGAGATGTGAGATTACCGTCCTATTCCCAACCGACATGATGTCTGAAATTTTAAACGAGGGATAAGTTCGTAACTTTCCGACATTTCAGACAAGCGCGTCCCAAAGTTTGAGATCCCCCCTCCCCCTCCATTTCCCCATTCATACATCGTCGGCACCACGACAACCTCCCCACTGCGGCCAGCCACCTCCGTCCGCCACCCCATCCTCCACCTTGCCGGAGCCACTACCCCTACCCCGTCGTCCACTGCAAGAGATGGACGTCTCTCATCCACGGCGCCGGACCAGGATCCTTTCATCACGTCGTCTCGCTTCATCGGCGTCGTCGTCCACTTTGCCATTGCCGCTCCTATGACCGCCTCGTCCATGGCAACAGGATTTATCCCCCGACCCGGTCGTCTGCCATCTAAAGTATTCTTCCCCGCCGCCGACAGCCATCGCACCCACAGCACCCTCAACATATCAGCAGGGGCCTACACGGCGTCGCAAGAGAGGTGGTAATCTTCCATATGTGCTTAAGTTATTGATCTCACCCAGAAAATAGATCTTAAATTGTTTACTATACTTTTCTTGTCCGAACCAAATCGTAGTGGCTAGTTGAATGCAAACATTGGTTGCGAAGTAGCTTTGTCCGGTTTGCACCTTCAGATCCGCCATGTCACGGTCACTATACTCGTAAAGCTTATGGTTTTCCCCATTTATATTCACTACCATCATCGTCGGTGCTTCACTGCTTCGTGTCGTGCTAGCACTGCTCCTCAAGACCTCAACCCATCAAGCGAAACAACATGCCACTCATAATTCCAAAGCTTACGTGTTGAAATACGAATCTGATATGATGCTCATATTACTAAAACAGCGAACGTTTAATTGGTCACCTAATGTTCCTATATTCATTTCGAAAAGCATGTGCGCCACCCACTGGTCCAGCTAGTTCCACTTTCCTGATTTTACTCTTGATGCTTAGGGTTTTCCCCTTTTATCTACTCTACTATGATCTGCGTAGGTGCTTTCTGTCATACTAGCATTACTCCACCCTTCAAGCTAAACAACACAACACTCAAAATTCCAAAGCTTAGTTGTTCAAATATTATTGTGATATGATACTGATATTAGTTAACAGACACATTTAATTGGTTAGCTAAAGGTCCCACTTGAGTTTCCACATGCATGTCGCGACATATAGATAGACAGCAGAATTGCATTTCTTTGTCACTTGTTGACTGTACTGTCTTGTCCATACCAAATCTTAGTTGTTATTTCAAATCAAATATCGGTTGCTAACTACCCTTTGCGCGGTTTGTAGCTTCAGATCTGCCATCCCACTGCCACGGTCAACACTATACTCATCATGCTTATGGTTTCCCCATTTTGTGATGACCACGATCAGCCTACGTGGTTCGTGTCATAGTAGCAATGCTCCACCCATCGAGCTAAACAAGCTTAGTTGTACAAATTCAAATATGATATTATGCTGATATTAGTAAAACTGAGAGATGTTTAATTGGTCAGCTAAATGTTCCTACTTTAATTTCGAAATGCATGTGAGCCACATATGGAGAGACCGGAAGGAATAGTATTTATCTGTGCGCTCTGGTTCATCATGGGTGGCCAACTGACATTGTATAGAAAGACTTGTAATATCTTCAATCTGCTTGCTCTTCTGC
Source organism: Triticum aestivum (assembly GCF_018294505.1). Taxonomy (NCBI): domain Eukaryota; kingdom Viridiplantae; phylum Streptophyta; class Magnoliopsida; order Poales; family Poaceae; genus Triticum; species Triticum aestivum. Next base: position 164,795,549 of record NC_057805.1, read on the forward strand.
TCTTCTTAGATGATCCTCTTCTCTTGCGGTCGACTGGTCAGGTCGAGTTATTCTCCCTTAGTATATTTTGAATCTGTCAGGTCAGGTCGACTTGCTCTTCTGTACTATATGTTGAAGTTGTCATCTGCGAAGTATCATCAGTTCTGGAGCTCTCATATTTTGAGTAGTACGCCACAATATATTAATGCACACACCAATTACAGCATGCATGGCACCTCTTAGAAGAATTGCAGAGATAGCACAAAGGGGTTTATAGGGAGGAAGTATTGGATTAGAATCACTTCTGCATTACAAAGATAATCTCACTTGTTTTTATGTTTTCATGCATGTCAGGTATTGAACATTATCAAAATGAATATGCGAATGGGCGCACGAGAGGAATATTGCGGAACAATCCACTGGCTAACAAACTTGGCATGGTGGAGGATGGCCTATCTTATTCACCCATCAAGGTGCATGCTCTAACTTGGCAAGGTTGTATTGGTCGCACATATTTTGCATCTGACCTCTTGCATTACTTCTACTTTGTTACACCATCTGCTTAGTTTAAGCATCATATATGAGTATATGCCATACCTATCCATTTTCTATACCTATTCCATGTGTCGTCATACTATGTTTTTCCAGTCAAATGTTGTTCTTTTGTAATAGATGTCCAAAAGGAAGAGGCTGAGTGCAGATCCTCAAGGAGTACAAACTAGGTATTTGGAAAAGGTAGCAATACATGTTAAATCAGATAGATCAGCAGCCACAGAAAACACAGGCCCAACTGTAACAGACTTTACCCCTACTCAAGTGGCCAAACCCCTATTAGAAATGCTGACAGCCCAGCATCAGGTACTGTCTATGATATCAATTCAAAATTTGAACTCCTAAATTTCTGCATGTGCCTTACCTTCTCTCTTGTATGAAAACTAATTTCAGATGAATCTCCTTGCTCAAAGGATCATAGGATCTCACGACAATACTGGGCTCTACATTGCTCGTGTCAGTACCTCTTGCCCTTTGTCAGCATACTTACACTCATTGTTGTTTGATTATGTAGCATCACTGTAAATGTTCGCTTCTTTATCCTCCCTTTGCTTGAAATTATAAGATCCGTATTTACTCTTAGATAAATGTAGAATTAACACAATGGTTATGAAGTTTTGGATTGCTCATGTAAGTACCTGTTGTCATGTACTCCCTCTGTATCGAATTAATTGTTGATCAATTGGATGTATTTAGAACTTAATAGTGCCAGATACATCCATTTCAGCGACAAGTAATAACGGACGGTGGTGGTACTACTGTACATGCATCGCGAGATAGTTGATTGTCTAGCATTACTCTACATCTTATCTACCCTGCCCTCCACTTTCTCCAAATTATCATATCTACATTTACTCTTACCAAAATGTTGAATAAAGCCAATGCCACTTCACACGTTGATGTCTGCATTCCTCTTGTCAGTACCTTTTGCCTTGTAACGCTGTACTTAATTAATTGCTATTTGATTATGTATCATCAGTCTGCACCTGAGCTTCATTATCCTCTATTTGTTCCAATATTATTTGATCTATATTTACTCTTTGCAAAATGTAGAATAATGGCAATGCTTATAAAGAATTTCTTTGGGAAATTTATTTAATTATCTTTCCATCAACATGGAGAAGGGCTTTGTCCAGCCCGTGTTAACATGTAATGTAAGTTCATCCTTCTCAAGCCTTCAAACTTTGTTCTAGTTAGATTTGGATAGGCATCATTTCCTCCACTGCTATTTACATCTGATTGGATGTTTGCAACAACTACCAGTTTTAAATTGTAGTTGTAAAAACATGTTCCTTATGCAGAACAGATCCATTTATTTGCTTATATAATTGTGAAACCTGTTATGTGTCTCCTTGTTTCTCTTTCAGAGTCGTATCTCTTATGCCAGGCAGAACTTTAGGAAAGATAGTGAGCCAAACCATCTTGAGGACAGCGAGATGACCCCAAGGTCCTGTCTTGATGAAGACAGAGAGTTGAACTACTCACCAGCAGGTGTGAGACAACCTCTGTGCAGTCGCTGCCTCAATCAGTTCGACTTCTTCAGTCTCAACTTAAAGCGAAAAGGCTTGCTTTAGCTCAGCTACGACTTGAAGTCAAAGATGTAATGAAGATGTCAGGGGACTGCCTTGCGCACTATGGTGCCATACAGCTAGCGATGAAGCATCTATCGTTGACACAACTAAGGTCTCATCAGCTTGTTCGGCTGCTTGTGGGGCCCGAGCTTGCCAGGTCTAGTGCCTTCTGAAGTGCTCTCAGTTTTGTATATTCTTTTGTCGGCGCGTTTCTAGGCACTGGTGGCGACCTTTGATGCCCAGTGTATGTAACCCGCGGTCATGTTGCACTTTATTATCACCGGTAGTGAACTTTGATTCCCAGTGGATGTAATATGCCGTAATTTCTTTATTGTATAGTCTAGGTTTATTCTTTGGTCAGTATGTTGTAATTTAGGCCGGAAGGTTTAGTGGATCTCAGTGTTGTCGGTCTTCAGGCCGGCCCGTTACTCATATGGGCCAAAACATGGGCTTATAATCATCTTGGGCCATTAGCAGGTCTAAACCTATAGTAGTTTCCCGCCTTTAACAGGCCATGGGCTACATATTTACTGTAGTGACACTGGGCTTCCTACGGGCCATAGAAACAATGGGCCTTCTAAGGTCCGTAGAAACAATGGGCCTTCTACGGGCCGTATCATCAATGGGCCTTAGACGGGTCGTATGATCGATTGGCCAAACATGGGCCAAAAACAGACCGCATTATGGTCATAAACGGGCTAGAGTTGGACTCGTCCGTTCATGGGCCGACTATAACGGGTCGTCGTCAATAGGCCGTATTTGATGACACTATGAAAACGGCCCAACGTATTAATGGGCCACAAACGGGCCGACTGTAACCATGGGCTGAATTTGGCCCACAAGTAGAAAATGGCAGTAACGGGCCGTAAGTAACCGAATGCTGGAAATGAGCCCAAGAATAAATGGGCCCTGAGAAGGCCAAAAGATAACATGGGCTGCAAACGGCCCAATCGATTAATGGGCCGTTAATGGGTATAAAGTGATACATTGTTCATTACGGGCCAGTTTCACCATGGGTCGTTCATGGGCCAAGAGTTACAAAGGGCCTCATATGGGCCGAAAGACGTCATGGGCCATACATCGGCCGAAACTTAAAATGGGCTGGAATCATATTGGACGCCCCAGATGACGCTACTGGGCCTAATTCGGATAGGTCGTAACGGGCCCTGGGTTAGCGGGCTGTAAATGGGCTATATGCGAACAGGCCGTTAACATGCTTTACGTGGGCCGGCCCGCCACCTTTTGACCAAGTCAAACGGGCCGGCCATTTCACAGGAATGGGCCTCTGTTCAGCCATGCCACGTGTCGACAAATCATAGGCGCTTTCGGTCCAATGAGTGGATGACATCTGTCCCAATGGTGAGCCGACACGTGTTTCCTCCAGCCAATGATGATTTTACACGTGGAAAATCCCCATTGCTCGGGGCTGTTAGCGGGTTATCGGATCCAAAACCGGACCCGATAGCTTAACGGTGTTCCGGTACGGTGGATGCCACGTGTCAGTCACCCTTGACAAAAGCACTTCTGTGACGCGCGATTTATCGTCATGGAAGTGGACACTTCCGTGATGATAATTTTGGTAATGTCATGGAACACTTCTACGACAACACAGGTATGACTATCTTGATTCTGTCATAAAATTGTCATGGATGTACATGCATGACAAAAAACGCGACCTACTGTGACAAACACATATCACCACAGAAGTGTATTTTTCTGTAGTGGCGTGCCGCCTGCAGTGGCGGTGCGCGGGCATCAAGGGCAGGCTCCGCACTAGCAAAGGGCCCCGGTGGCCACGGCAGGCTGCCGTGCCTTCACTCCTGAGCTGCGTAGCGTCGCCTGGCCGGGCAAGTTCAAGCCGGACCTGCCTCCTCGCTACGACGGCACCCCCGACCAGTTCTTGCAGCTCTACGAGCTGAGCATCGAGGCGGCCAACGACGACGAAAAAGTCATGGCGAACTGGTTCCCCATGGCTCTCAAGGATGGTGCTCGCTCGTGGCTCCTGAACCTGCCCCGGGCTTGATCTCCTCCTGGGACGAGATGTGCGACCGCATCGTCGCCAAATTCCAGGGCACTCGCGACCGCCCTTCGGCCGCGGGTGACCTACGCCGCATCAAGCAGCAGCCAGGAGAGACCCTGCAGAAGTACATCCAGTGCTTCAACAGTGTTCGCCTCATGATCCCCAAGGTGGCGGACGAGGCCATCATTTCAGCATTTTTTGATGGCATCCGCGACGTCAGGATGAAGGAGGAGCTCGCCATCCATGAGGAGCTATGCACGGCTTTGGAGCTGTTCAATCTGGCGACCAAGTGCGCAGGAGCTGAGGAGGGGCGCCTTTCCCTCCTCGAGCTCCCAGCTGCCGACCCGGAGGAGAAGAAAGCCAAGGCCAAGGACGTGAAGCGCAAGGGAGTAGCCGTGCTCCCGGCGGAGCCGGATACGAAGCGTGGTCGGGACCATCCCGAGTCGTCCAAAAGCAGCCGACCGTTCTGCGCCTTCCACAACGTACACAGCCACAACACCAACGACTGTCAAGAGCTCAGGGCCATTCGAGATGGAAGCTTCGGTCAACGCCCCGAGCGCAACGACCGGGGTTATGGCCGAGGAGGAGGACGAGGTGGAGGACGCTGTGACGATCGCGGCCCCCGCCAGGAGTGGCGTGACCGACCTCATGAGCACCGCTGGCAGGACCAGCCTCGTGAGGGCGCCTGGAGGGATCAGCCTCGCGAGGACCGCCCTCAGGGCAATGCTAGTCTTCCTCCGCTGCCGCCGCCACTAAGAAGGAACGACGACCACCATCAAGACGAGGGGGCTGGGGGCTTCCAGGAACCGCGTGCTATTGCCTGCATCTTGGGCAGGGCTCAGGCCCCAGCCTCTCAGCGTATCTTCAAGCAGTTTGCTTGCGAGGTGAATGCAGCCCTTCCCAAGCTTGAGGCTACGCGCCCGCTCAGGTGGTCCAGTGCGCCATCACCTTCAGCTCGGCGGACCAGCTCAAGTGCGTGGCCACTGCTGACGCCCTCTTGATGCTCTGCTCACCCGTCATCAGCTACGTACAAGTCACCAAGACCCTCATCGATGGCGGCGTGGGGCTTAACGTCCTATCCGTAGAGACGTTCGACAGCCTCCAAGTGCCATACGATCAGCTTCAACCCACCAAGCCCTTCTCAGGAGTAACCGACGGCTCCACCACCCCGATAGGGCAAGTCCGCCTCCCTGTCACCTTCGGACAACACGACAACTACCGCACCGAGCTCATCGGCTTTGATGTTGCCCACATCCATCTGCCGTACAATGCCATCCTCCGGTATCCGGCCCTAGCCAAGTTCATGGCGATAACTCACCACGGCTACAACATCCTCTAGATGTCAAGAAGCGGTGGGATCATCACAGTCCCCTGCGAAGAAAGAGATGCGGTGTGCTCCCTCGAGCGCGCCTTCCAAGCCGCAGAAATTGAAGACCCCGACAACAATGGTGCGCAGTACCCTCCAGGGGCTATCCCCAAGAAGAAGAAGCAACTACTCCTCACAGGGCCTCAGGGAGCGGCATCTCTGGTGGTGCAACATCAGGATCGGCGCCCGCGCCTAGGGCGCCTCCCTCCCTCGCATAGGAAGGCGCGCCCGGCACCCTCCTCGGGCAGGGCTCGAGGGCCCTCTTTTGGAGGGCCTCTGACCTAGCCAACATCGCGAGGGAGGTGCTCAGGCACCACATGGAGGTGTGCTTTGCGGCACGTTTCCCTCAGGAGGACACCGGGCGAGGAGCGCCCGGCGCTCAGGAGTTCATCACCAAGACCACTCAGGAGCTGCAGGATGCAAGAGCCATGCGCGGCCATCGCCGCCCACCTGGCAGGGCTCCCCATCCAGGCGAGGATGTCGGGCTACGCGTCTGCATCGGCATCCCAGGGCTCAACAGGGCCGCATCTCAGGAGCTCTTCTGGCCCTCGCGCGTGGGACGTTGTGAGGGCCCACCTCAAAGCTATGTTCGCATGCCGTTCAGCCTGCCGAGCATGGCGGCTGCCTTCCAGTGCAACCTGCGGAGCGTCCTGGTGCCTCACGAGGCCAGGCATCACGTAGTCCTGGCGGAGATGGAGACGGTCCTCGAGGAACCGCCTGGACCCCCTGAGCCTCCCGAAGCTTAGGGCCCCGGTAGCTCGTGAGGAGCAACCCCTTCGCCATGCATCTTCAGCTACCCCAACATCCCTTCGACAACAAGAGCCAGGTGACATTTTCCAAGTTTATTTAGCTGGGAGCGCCCCCCGGGTTGCATCATTCCTAGGCCGCGTGGGCCTGTCTCTACGGCATGTATCCATTTACGTCTTTAGCTTACTCTATTGGGGGCACCCCTCGGGCTGCATCATCCCCAGGCCGCTCGGGGCCCGACCCAGTGGCATGTGTCATTCTTGCATTTACCTAAGCTAGTTCGCTTTCCATGCATAATCTACCTATGGCTATCTCCTGCTTGATTGTCACCCACCACGGGAGCCGCGCGCCGATCGACTTTCTTCAGGATCCTTCACATAAGAAGGCTAGGCACGGCATCTGTGCTCGGGTCCGTCCCTGCAGCGTCGATAAATCCAACGGCTGAGCTCTGTCTGGCGGGCCGGTCCCGTTCACGTCACCTCCTGGGGTCGTTGGTGCTTGGCCTTCTCATGCGATAACCTCAGGAAATTCATTCGGCGCAGGATTGCCTAACCATCTCGCAGGACCACTGCAGCTAACAAGAACCAAGACCAGGCGCAACCCGCCTTGAGGTAGGGCCTCGTGAGTCCCACACTGGCTCACGAGTGCCCAGGCACACCTCATCTAGCCCTGCCGTGCAAGCCACGTGTCAGGGCGGGGCTGTACATGCTGTCGGATGTGGGGTTCCGGCAAACCCTTAAGGTTCGAACACTGGGGTGCGCGCGAAGTCTCTCCCTCCTACCAATCTACGCTCTAGCTCGCTAAGATCTCGCGGATGAACTCGACGATCTTGCAACACAGAAAGACACGGGGTTTATACTGGTTCGGGCCACCGTTGTGGTGTAATACCCTACTCCAGTGTGGTGGTGGCGGATTGCCTCTTGGGCTGATGATGAACAGTGCAAGGGAAGAACAGCCTCCTAAGGTTGAGGTGTTCTTGTGCTTGTGTAGTTCAGGATGATCTGAACTGGTTCGGGATCAGTTGCCTCCTACTGTGGTGACTAGTCCTATTTATAGAAGCCCTGGTCCTCTTCCCAAATATCGAGCGGGAAGGGAGCCAACAACGGCGGGCAAATTTAAAGGGGGACAGCTAGTACAAGCTATCCTGACAAAAGCGGTCTTCGCCTGCGAAAAGCTCTGGGGTGACGCTGTCTTGGTCTCCACGATGACCTCCGCCTTGCCGTCCTCCTGGTCTTGGTCTCGTTGCACCAATATGGCAACCTTTGCCTGATGCCTCGGTACTCTTCGCCTGCACTGGCCTCCTTAGCACCAAAGAGGAAATAAGGACGCTGTGTGCACCGGCACCCGCCTGGCACCGTTCGTCATGGCTCACGTCACGAGAGCCTCGTGAGGTTTGCCTTGCCTTGATATCTCCGCTCCTCGTGAGCCTGCCTGGCTAGGCCACTCCAGAGGAGGTCTTGCGTCATCCGCCTCGCAAGGCTTGGACCCTCGCGAGGGTCTTGGGTGCCTTGTTGACGAAGATGGGCCGTACGGCCTGCTGCTTGGCCACGCTGTGGGCCGCAGGCAGGCAAGTCTGGGGACCCCCATTCCTAGAATGTCGACAGTAGCCCTCGGGCCCAAGGAGCGCTCGGGCTTGGCTTCATGGCGAAGCCACGGCTCAAGTTCGGGGCACCGCGGGCCCCAAAAGCCTGCGGCCTCGGTCGACGCGTGGCGGTTGATTGGACGTGGGCGTCTCTGCTTCCCCAAGCTGCCTCGGTACTACATGACTTGACAAGTCCCTACGGCATGCAAGGAAAACCATCATTACCTGCGATCGTGGGAGATGCCGGTTGGCCTTCTCTTGCTATAAATGGGGAGGAGGGCGGAGCCGCCGTTGCCCATCTCTTCCTCGCTTGCTTGCTTCTCTGCTCCATTGCTTGCGGTGCCATCGATGGCGCCACGAAAGAAGTTCTCTGCCGCCGAGAAAGGAAAGGCCCCTCGTGAGGGCCTCGGTTCCCCGGCGCCCAAGCGCGGCCGCGGACGTCCGTGCAAGCATGCCGCGACCCCCGCCGTGGCTACCGTCGAGGTGGCACCGCAGCACGTGGAGGGGATCGTCCCATCCATGGTGGTTCAGCCGATGAGGGGAGGCGCGCGATGGTGGCGCGGCCTCCCCGCCCGTGCTTCCATTCGGCTGAGGTGTCGCTGGAGTTTGTTGTCTGGTCGGAGAGCACGGCCGGTAACTGGCTCCAACTTCCGCGCTTCTTCGCCGACGAACTGCCGGCCTCTGGTCTGGGCGGGCTCTGGCTGCAGGCGGACGGCTGCTGCAGCAGGGCCTCTTGGGTTGCGGTCGAGACTTCCGCCGCGGGCAACATAGCCCTGGCCCGCGGCTGGGAGACGTTGGTGAATCGACCCTCTATGTGAGGGTGTTCAGGGAAGATGGTCGCCGCGCCGGGTGCTGCCCCGAGACAAACGACGGTGAGGAGGTGCTCGGCCTTGGTGATGGTCGCGGTGAGGACGAGGGCGAGCCTGCCCTCGGCGGCGACCGCGTCTCCTCCAGCTACGGCGGCTATTCCTTCGATGACAGCTCCAGCAGTGGTGGCTACGACCAACTGTCGCGCCCACTTTGAAGGAGGCAGCGGGTCATCTCGTCGTCACGCCTCCATGAAGCGCGAGGAGGGGTCTGGCTAGGCTCGGGGCGTCGCCAAGGGCCTGCCTCTGCAGATTGCTGCAACGCTGCTTTGCTTAGTTTTTCTTTCTTTCCTGCATCGGAAAATGAAACCAGTATGGGCCCAGAGGGGCGTGTATCGAACTGTGGTTCTTTGGTTAATGCACTGTGCGTGTCGTTCCCATGCCGTGTTGTTGTTTTGTGCAAAGATAACTTAACCTGGTGCGTTTGGGGCGCCCTTTCCCTCACGTGGTGTCCACGTTGCTCGAAAACTACAAAAAATTCGTTAGGAGGAGCACTAAAGGATTTGCCGTCCACCCAAGCCTTGACTTGGCGCCTTCTATCACGGTACCCGAGGGGCACGGATTTAGGAGAGATGTGCCAGCTTCCAGGCTCGAACGAGGGTGGCTCGCGAGAAGGCAAAGAGAAGAGAAATGCTCGCGAGGGCGCCTGCCTAGCCCCCTCGCGAGGTATGTGAGAGAGAGAACACAACAAACTAGAGCCAAAAAAAGCGGTAAAAGGCTAGGGAACCAAATCAGCAACGAACACAAAGAGCAACTCTGATTAAGGAAAAGCGAGCCAACTACGGAAAGCAAATGAAAAGCCGCGTCCGACACCTAATCTAGTCTTCAAGTCTTCTCACCAGCGTGGAGCTAAGTGCTGTCCACTAGGCGTGGGAGGGAGCCCTAGGGCCTGAGGCCGGCGCTCTTGAGACTCCGGGGCGTGTACAACCCCACTCATTATTATGTGAGAGTGTCACGGGCGGCGATTCTTCACAGGCACCGGGCCTTCTTCACATGCTCTGGGCCTTTCTTCTCAGGCTCTGAGCCTTGCTTCATGGATAGAACTTCCGGAGGTGCTGGATGTTCCAGGCGTTCTGGATGGGTATCCCGTCCCACGTCTCCAGGCGCGCTGCACCCAGCCAGGATACATGGACGACCCTGAACGGACCCTCCCACATGGGCGAAAGCTTGTGCAGCCCTTCCCTGGAGGGTACCCGCCTCAGGACGAGGTCACCCACCTCGAGTGTCCTGGAGCGGATGTTGCGGCAGTGGTACCGCCGCAGCGCTTGTTGGTACCTTGCCGCCCTCAATGCGGCTTCGCGTCGGCGTTCCTCCCCCAGCACGAGATCCATCCCCCGCATGGCGTCCTGCTGCGTTTCATCGAACGCCAGGACCTGCACGGAGCGATGCTTGACCTCGTGAGGGAGGACTGCTTCGGCTCCGTAGACGAGGAAGAACGGAGTCTCACCCATTGGCTTGGTAGCGGTGGTACGGATAGACCACAGCACGGACTGGAGTTCATCGTGCCAGCCCTTGCCGTAGGCCTCCAGCTTCTTCTTGAAGGTCCTGTTCTTGAGACCCCTCAGGACCTCAGTGTTGGCGCGTTTGGCCTGACCATTGCTCCTGGGGTGGGCCACCGAAGCGTAGCAGATCTACGTTCCAAGGTTAGCACAGTAGGTTTTGAAGAGGTTACTAGTAAACCGCGAGCCGTTATCTGTGATGATGCGGTTGGGGACCCCGAAGCGGCTCACGAGGCCCTTGATGAACTTGACAGCAGAGCCGGCTGGAATGGTACGGACGGCTTCCACTTCCACCCACTTGGTGAACTTGTCGATGGCGATGTAGAGATAACGGTATCCCCCTGGCACTCGTGGGAACGGGCATAAGATGTCTAGCCCCCAGACCGCGAACGGCCACATGAGCGGAATGGTATGGAGGCCCTAAGCGGGCTGATGGATTTGCTTGGCATGGAATTGGCAAGCTTCGTAGGACTTCACTAGTTCGGCTGCATCGTTGAGTGCTGTAGGCCAATAGAATCCGCTGCGGAAGGATTTGCCGACGAGGGTCCTTGACGATGAGTGATGTCCACAGTCCCCACCGTGTATGTCAATCAGCAGCTCCCTTCCTCGATCGCTAGAGATGCAGCGCAGCGTGACGTCGTTCGACCGTTTCCTGTACAACTCGCCGTCTTGAATGCAGTATGCCGGCCTGTCGGGCCACGCGCTCCGCGTCTTCTTCCTTCTCCGGCAGCGTCCCGTGCATTAGGTATTCCTTGAATTCCTTGGGCCAGCACTCCTCCTGGTGCTCGTGCGCCAAGAGCAGCCGAGCTCCTGAGGTTGGGCCGCAAGCTGGGGCTCCCGTGGCCGGGGGTTGTGGGAGCTCCTCCCGAGGCTGAGTCGTGCTTGAAAGAGGTGGCGTAGCTGACGGCTTGAAGAGCCGCTCTTCGAAGACACCGGGCTCTTGCGGTTGCCACTTGGATGCTCTCTTGGCGATGTCGTCGGCTTCCTTGTTGGTGCCCCGGGGCACGTGCTGCAGCTCCAGGCCCGAGAACTGCTTTTCCATCTTGCACACCTCTGCAAGGTAGGCCTCCATGTGCTCGTCCTTCGGCTCGTACACTTTGTTGGAGAAGTTGACGAGGAGCTGCGAGTCGCCCTTGACGGTAAGGCGCCTCACCCCCAGAGCCGTCGCAGCCTTCAGGCCTGCTATGAGGCCTTCGTATTCTGCGATATTGTTGGAGACCTTCTCACTGTGCTGGAGGCAGAGTTGCACGGCGTAGTAAAGCTTGTACTGAGTGGGCAAGATGAGCACTGCTCCAGCTCCCGCGCCCTGGTGCGCGAAGGCGCCATCGAAATGCATGACCCAGCCGTCTGGTGCCTCACTTCCTGGGGAGGTGGACCGGTCTTCTCCTTCCTCAAGAGCCGGGGCATCTGTCCATTCTGCCACAAAATCAGCGAGCGCGGCTCCCTTGATGACCCTGGTGGTGCTGAACTCCAGCTGGAATGCTTGCAGCTCGATGTTCCATTCAGCGACCCTTCCGGCTGAGTTTGGGCTCCTAAGTACCCTCTCCAATGGGTAAGATGAGACGACCTTGATGGGGTGGCCCTGGAAGTAGTGTCGCAGCTTGCGCGAGGCCACCAAGAGTGCGAGCAGGAGCATTTGCGGCATGGGGTAGCGTGCCCTTGCGTCCCGCAGTACGGTGCTGACAAAGTACACCGGGTGCTCGACGAGGGCTGGCACCCTGTTGAGGCTTGGGTCCTGCGGAGATTGTGGCATATCCTGAGGTGGAGGTTTTCCTGCGACATGGACGTCCTCAGGAGCTTCTGCGATGTTGCCCTGCTGAGCTTGGTCTTCCGCCGCTGATGGCTCTGCTGCGCCTTCTTGACCCTGCGCTGCATCAACTCTGGCTTGGCGCGGCACACCCTTGTCTTGGCGCTCCTCCCGAACCGCCACCAGCGCCGCGCTGGCGGAGTACGGGGTGGCGGCAAGGTAGAGTACCAGAGGTTCGAGAGGCCGCGGTGCCACCATCACCGGGGGGCTGGTGAGGTATTTCTTGAAGTCTTGGAAGGCCCAGTTGGCCTCCGGGGTCCACTCGAAGGGGCCCTTCTTCTTCATGAGCTTAAAGAAGGGTAAGGCGCGCTCGCCTAGCTTAGAGATGAAACGCCCTAACGCGGTCACCCGTCCTGCCAGCTTTTGCATCTCCTTGAGGGTCTGTGGTGGGCTCATGTCTTCGATGGCCTTGATCTTCTCCGGGTTCGCCTCGATCCCTCTGTGGGATACGAGGAACCCTAGTAGCTTGCCGGAGGGGATGCCAAACACGCACTTCTCTGGGTTAAGCCTCAAGTTCACTCGGCGCAAGCTCTCAACACTACTAGAAAAAGGGCTATAGATGGGATTAACACTAATGGCGCACCAGACAAGCCGTGCACCATTAGTATATACTAATGGCGCACCACCTTCCGATATGCCATTAGAGATGAAACTACTAATGGCGCACCTGGCCCAGGGTGCGCCATTAGTATCAATTTTTTTTTAACTAGTGCGCCTGTCCAAACATACTAATGGCGCATCCAGAGACAGTGCGCCATTAGTAGTTGAAACTACTAATGGCGCACCTGCCTCGGGGTGCGCCATTAGTATCAAAAAAAATGTTTTTTTAACTAGTGCGCCTGTCCAAACATACTAATGGCGCATCCAGAGACAGTGCGCCATTAGTAGTTGAAACTACTAATGGCGCACCTTGACCAGGGTGCGCCATTAGTATCAAAAAAAAAATTTAACTAGTGCGCCTGTCCAAACATACTAATGGCGCATCCTGCCCACGGTGCGCCATTACTAGTTGTAACTAGTAATGGCGCACCAGGCCCAGGGTGCGCCATTAGTATAAAAAGTTTTTTTTACTAGTGCGCATGTACAAACATACTAATGGCGCACCACCAGGAGGTGCGCCATTAGTAACCTGGATTAGTAATGGCGCATCAAGAGTTGGTGCGCCATTAGTAAGTGGGCAGCAACAAGATATTTTGGACAGCCTCTCCTACCCACACTCACTTTCTCCCCACTTCATTCTCTCCACCTCCTCCTTGTCTCGGGTGCCTCCTCTTTTTCACCTCATTTCCACCATAGATTCATTCAATTTAAGTGGTTAAATTACCTTGTTTTGATAGGTAAGTAAGGGGGGAAGCTATATTATGTTGTTCTCCCTACAACAATGTGCACATGCACTTTTTATGGCCTAGCTAGATCTATGTATGTTCGTGGTGTTGCATATGTTTGTGGTGTTGCATATGTGTTTGTGTTTGGAGGTGTGCCGGTATTTTAAATGCGATAGTTGCCAATATTTTGCCGGAATGTTGATTCATTTCCGTTTCGGCGAGAATTTTGGCATTAAGCATTCTTTTTGGTCCTATTTTTAGGGAAAGTCATGCCAAATTTTTTCTTGGTTCTAAAATATCGTTTTGCTCTACCCCGCAGGCGACCATGGTTCGCATGATGACCGAAGGCATCGTGAATAGGTTTTTGAGGTCCGCGAAGGCCGAGATGCTTGAAAAGAACGAGACGGAGATAAGATGTCCGTGTCGAAGATGCAAGCTGAAGAGCCTTATTGCGGACCCGGAATCCTGGCAGGTGCGGGACCACCTGCTCTTGCGTGGTTTCATGGATGGCTTTCGGTGGCAAGGTGATGAAGATGACTACGAAGTCGTCCATGGGGGCCGGGCAAGAAATGAGGAAGGGCAGCAAGACAACCACCGCGGCTCGGGCGGGCGAGAAGACGAAGAATCCCCAGGAGATGATCACGACGGTGATGCTGTACACAGTCATCGTGTAGAAGATGCAGGACATGATGATGAGGAAGATGCCGGAGCAGACGACGGGCATGATCATGAAGATGATGATGCCGACAGAGCAGACGACGCTGGACCATCGATGGGCTGGGTGCAGGACCCTCATATTCAAGAGCTGCTTCTCAAGCAGACGGATAACGCAAGAGCTGCCGCCCGAGAGAAAGCCAAGATGGATCAACTTGAGTTAGACGCGGTTACTCCATTGTATGAAGGATGCAGGCCCGAGGATACCCGCCTGAAAGTAACGCTCATGGCTCTGGAGATGAAGGTAAAACACAAAATGACCGACGCATGCTTCGACGAGAACATGTCATTCTGGCACGAACGTCTTCCCAAGGGGAACAAGTGCCCGACCAGTTTGGAGGAGGCGAAGAAAATCGTGTGTCCTCTGGATTTACCGCACGTGAAATACCATGTGTGCATGAACAATTGCATTATTTATCGGGACGAGCACGTGGAGTCTACCATATGTCCGGTGTGCGGCGTCACTCGATACAAGAAGAGGAAGAAAGCTCCTCGAAAAGTGTTGTGGTACTTTCCGATCACTCCTCGTCTGCAGCGGTATTTCGCGGACCCTAAGGTAGCAAAGCTCCTGCGTTGGCACGCGGATAGGGAGGAGAAGAAGCGAGAAGATGACGCAAATGATCCGGAGATAGATAAAAAAGACAAGATGCTGAGTCACCCTAAGGATGCGAGCCAGTGGCAAGCGTTGAACTTCGAAGACCTAGAATTTGGGAACGATCCAAGGAACATCGTGCTGGGTGCGAGCACCGATGGAGTCAATCCGTTTGGCAGCCAGAGAAGCACACATAGCACCTGGCCTGTGTTTGTGTGGATGTACAACCTTCCCCCCTGGTTGTGCATGAAGAGGAAGTATATTCACATGAGTATGCTAATCGAAGGACCGAAACAACCAGGGAACGACATCAATCTATATCTGGGGCTGCTGAAAGAGGAGCTAGACACGCTGTGGAAAACGCCAGCCAATACGTGGGACGCCGCAGAGAAAGCATATTTCCCTATGAGAGCCGCGCTGCTCACGACGGTGCACGACTATCTCGGTTACGGATATCTCGCAGGGAAGGTGGTCCACGGATTTTCTGGATGCGTCAGGTGCATGGATGACACAACGTATCGCCAGCTAGATAGAGATCCCGGGTCTTCGAAAACCGTGTTCATGGGATGTCGAAGGTGGCTTCGCGACGATGACCCGTGGAGAAAACGCAAGGATCTATTCGATGGTGAAACCGAACCACGAGGACGCCCGCGTACGAGGAGCGGCGAGGAAATAGACGAGCTATTGAAAAATTGGAAAGACTGCCCACTGCCGGGAAAGAAGCAAAAGGCGCCAGAGCCGGGAAAGAAGCGAAAGGCGCCAGAGCCGCTGCTGAAGGTATGGAAAACGAGGTCTGTTTTCTGGGACTTGCCATACTGGAAGATCCACCGTGTGCGTCACAGCCTTGATGTCATGCATATCACGAAGAATGTGTGCGAGAGTCTGCTTGGTACCCTGCTCAACATGCCAGAGAGGACCAAAGATGGGCCGAAAGCAAGGGCAGACTTGAAATCAATGGGCATCAGGCAGGAGCTTCACGCTATATATGATGATGATGATGATGATGATGATGAGGCGAAGCAGGACACGGAAAGTCGTCGCAAAGGCAAAAAGGCCACGAAGACCGGAAATGACTACCCTCCCGCGTGCTTCACTCTAAGTCAGGAGGAGATCGAGCAGTTTTTCACCTGCCTCGTAGGAGTAAAACTTCCTTACGGTTACGCGGGGAAGATAAGCAGATACCTAGACCTAGCGAAGCTGAAGTTCAGCGGGGTGAAGTCTCACGACTGTCACGTGCTGATGACGCAGATACTTCCAGTTGCAATCCGTGGGATCATGGATGCACACATCCGTGAAACGCTATTTGGCCTATGCAACTTTTTCGACGTCATCTCTCGGAAGTCTGTTGGCGTGAGGCAACTCAGAAGGCTACAGGAAGAGATCGTGGTGATACTATGCGAGCTTGAGATGTACTTCCCGCCCGCATTCTTCGACGTTATGGTGCATCTGCTGGTCCATATCGTGGACGATATCATCCAACTCGGGCCGACGTTCTTGCACAGCATGATGCCGTTCGAAAGGATGAATGGTGTCATCAAAGGATACGTTCGCAACATGTCACGTCCAGAGGGAAGCATAGCCAGGGGCTTTCTGACCGAAGAGTGCATCTCCTACTGCACGAATTATCTAGGCATCGAGAACCCCGTTGGTCTGCCCGTCAACAGGCACCTCGGCAGGCTCGCTGGATGGGGTCACCGTGAGGGTCGCCGCGAAATGCATGTCGACTTCGAGGGTCGACTCGCCGACTTTGAAAGAGCAAACCTAGTCGCACTACAACACATAGACGTGGTCGATCCTTGGGTGGTAGAGCACAAAACCTTTATGAAGAAGACGTACAATGACCGAGGCCAACAGAGGACGGACGGAGATATACTCAAAGAGCACAACTCATGTTTCACGCGTTGGTTCAAGCAGAAGCTTCTGTCGTACCCTTTACATGAGGATTCTTCCGCGGAAGAACAACTCATATTCGCCTTGTCACAGGGCGCCGAGCACAACCTGATGACCTATGAGGCGTACGATATCAACGGCTACACATTCTACACCGAGGCCAAGGACATGAAGAGCGATGGTTATCAGAACTCCGGGGTAACGATGGAATCCTACACCGGTAACGACAAGGACAGATACTACGGAAGGATCGAGGAGATCTGGGAGCTGAGCTACACTGGAGAGAAGGTCCCGATGTTCTGTGTCAGATGGGCCAAGAGCGTCCTAAAAGAAGACCGGTATTTCACCACCATGGTTATACCCGAAGCCAAATCCAAGACCGCAGGCGCAAACGTCACCGCGAAAAATGAGCCATGGGTACTGGCTTCCCAAGTGGACCAATGCTTCTTCATTACCGACCCGTCAAAGCCCAGTCGTGTTGTCGTGAGGAGAGGCAAAAGGAAGATCATCGGAATGGATGGAGTAGCCAATGAGCAAGACTTCGACAAGTACGGCGACCCGAGAATCGAACATGACGACGATGATGAAGTACCAGCATACACCACAAGAAGAAGCAGGATCACCCTACCTAAAGGACGTCCGTTCCACAGAAGAACTCCATTTGCGAAAAAGAAGGGCAAGAAGATTGTGAACAGATAGCTAGCTAAGAGATCGATTGTATTTAAATCGTAGCCTTCATTTCTCGATTGTATTTCATGGGCACTTTTTGAACTATCATGAATATTTTTAAATTTCATGGACACTCGATATCGATCCCCCTCCATCTCGATCGCTAGCTATCCCACCTCGCCAGATCCGGTCCCCCTCGCCGCCGAGCACCCCCCGGTCCACCGGCCCCCCGCACCCCGGCGCACCCTCCCCCGCTCCACCGGCATTACTGTTTGATGATATTTTTAAAAAAATTATTATTGTCTTATAAAAAAATTATTACTGTCTTATAAAAAAATTATTACTGTCTTATAAAAAATTATTACTGTCTTATAAAAAATTATTACTGTCTTATAAAAAAATTATTACTGTCTTATAAAAAATTATTACTGTCTTATAAAAAAATTGTGGAGCCTGGGAATCGAACCCAGGACCTCCTGGTGTGAGAACTGGCTGCTGACCAGTCGAGCTAGTAGAGGGGACTTGGTGTGGATCAGGTAAGGTGGAAGATAACCTGTTGGCTCGAGCAAAAATAAAAAAAATACTAATGGCGCACGAGGGTGAGGTGCGCCATTAGTGTGGATGTACTTATGGCGCACCGAGGGGTGGTGCGCCATTAGTATTGTGCCCTCGCCCTCGCCTATCCCCGACCCAAACCGGCCTCTCTCTCCCTCGCCCTCGCCCTCGATCCCCTTCCCCTCTCCTCTCCCGACGCCGCTGCCCCGCCGCCTCGACGCCGCCCCGTCGTCCTCGTCTCCGCCCCGACACCCCGACGCCGCTGCCCCTTCCCCTCTCCGCCACGTCGTCCTCGTCTCCGCCCCGATGCCCCGACGCCTCGACGCCGCCCCGTCGTCCTCGTCCTCGCCCTCCTCCTCCGGTGACTGCAGCGCCGCCGCCGTTGAGTTCTCAAATCCTGCTAGGTTCTCTTCTCCCCGTCCCTCTCTCTCACGCGTTTTTCTTCTTCAACCCTAACCCTAACCTGAACCCATTGTACAGCGGCGCGCCTCACTTGAGCCACCCGATCGGGGACTTGTTGACGATTCCTCCGCCTGCCCTGCGGAGGACTAAGGAGCTCTTGGTCTGGGAGCAAGCAGGGTATGTTTCGCCTCTTCCAATCAGAGTGCTTCTTCAGTTGGTCTCAACTACTGATGCTAATGTTAGGTAGCGCCTCACCTGCAGCAATTGTTGCATCATCTGTTTGTTTACCTCACAACTATCAAGAGTGCAAAGTAGATGTTGATTCATAAATATATTCATAGTCACAAATTGATGATGATTAATTGCCAGCCCAACTGGAATCATAAAATGGACTGCACATATAAACTAGTATTGGGCACTCAGATTCAAAGAAGAAATTGCAAAGATCTTTTGGATTCTTGTTTATAAGATAACAATGGTCAACCATTAGTCCTAGTCTCTTTCTTCTGTCCTGCCTTGTACCAAATGCTCAGGGATCCTATCGTGTATTGTATTGTAGTGGGAATGTCGCAATTATTATTGTATTGTATTGTATTGTCCCCCTGTAGTTTGTACTGCCCCTGTAGTTTGTTTGTAAAAATATGAAGTACTTCTTGCTTGATCGATCACTGTAGGCCCCTTATCACTGTAGTTTGTTTGTAAAAATGTTACTGCTGCTTGTCATTTTAGCAATCTTGCTTGTCATTTGATCGATCACTTCTTCTGGATCCTTATCACTGTAGGCCCCTGTAGTTTGTACTGCTCTCGGGTCATCAAGAACGTCCGGTGCCGGTAGCTCAAGTAACCTGAACTCCTCACAGCAGAGTTTCTCCATATGTAAGCTTGCTGCATATATGTCATTTCAGGGAGAAAAATACAAAGATGAACACACTGCATTAGATTTGTTTAAAGAATACCACTACAGCAACTAGAAGAAAGGGTACAACAACACCATACAATCTGCAGTTGTAAGTCAGGGTTTGAAGAGTGCTAACCATGTCACAATGCTTACTTTTTTCAGTAGATCCTGTAGTACAATAATCAGTAATTATAAAGTCATACTAAAGAGAGGTAGAAGAATAATGTGACTTTGAAACAATTGAGCACATATCACTTGGCAACGGTTGGATGATTTATGACACTTCCATATCATATCTTGCTACATGGGTTCAATTTATTTTATCCATTTTGGGCAGTTTTCATGATGGTGTATTGTGTATGCCCTTGCTATATTTGATTCCATTATTTCTTAGAAGATTACTTGAACCTAATCTTTTGCATAATTAGATGTCTTCATCTGTACATCATATACATACATGTGATCAAACCAAGGGAGATCATGTTTGTTTGTTGCTTGCATTGCTAAAAAACAGTAGCTACAATTTCTAAAAAGCATGTTATAGAAACTTTGCCATGTTATAGGAACTTTTATCTAAGAGTTTGTTAGTTGCATTGCTAAAAAACAGTAGCTACAATTTGTAAAAAGCATGTTTGTTGCTTGCATTGCTAAAAAACAGTGGCAAATTTTTATCTAAGAGTTTGTTCTATTTGTATTTATCTAAAGATTAGCATGGCAATTTTCTACATGGCACAATCTTTTAGCATGGCAAAATATAGGATGATAGCATCCTAATTTTTTCATATGGCAAATATGAAGAAAAGCATCAACCTATACCTGAGGAAAAAATCTGCAGCTAGTGACCTGTGCAAAAAACAGAAAATTAAAAAATCAACGGCTAATATTAACTCAGTAGTGTCTTAAAATTTCTCAATTTTGTTTGCCAAAAAATAACCTCTGGGTGTAATGAGCAGATAATGAAAAACATTTTTGTGTTTCCAAGTAAATACAGTACCTCCTGCTGTAACTGCTGAGTTCTGAGACAGCACTCTTTTCTTTTAATTTTCAGAACATTTACAGTCTTGCTCACTACTTTTTATGATTGATTTGTAGTTTTGTTACAGAATGCAGTACCTTGTATCACTGTATCATTGTAGCAAAAGTACTGAGTTTCTGCTTGTGTATCATTGTATCATTGTATCACTGTATCACTTGGGCATGAAATGGTTCCAGAAACCAAAAGCCTGTTGTACATTATAGCCAGATGATACTGCTTGGTGTATTTTCCATGTTGTGATGGAGGCCTTTTTTGCCTTGTCCACCCGAGAGGCCCTTGAGTTTGCCGGAATGTCGATTAACTTCCGTTCCGGCAAATTCGGGTACTCCATATGTCCTATTTTCAGCAAAGGTCATGCTGAAATTTTCCGTGAATTTTAGCATGACTTTGCTAAAAATAGGACATATGGGGTACTTGTGACTAATGCATGGGCCGGGGTATCTTAGTAGTTAATTAAGTACGATCAAGTGCCCCGGCGTACTTGTGACTAATGCTTGGCTTTTAGGGTGCCTCGGTGTCGATAAAAACCGAAATGATGAAAGCTTAGGCTTTTAGGGTGCCTCGGCGTCGAAAAACCCTCAATGATAAAAGCTTAGCTTTTAGGATGCCTCGGTGTCGACAAACCCTAAATGATGAGACCATGATCTTGTTCCTTGACAATAACCAACTTTTTGACCAAACTTTGTTCCTATTTAGAGAGAAACATGGCCAACAACGATGAGGCCGGGGGTTCGAGCGTCAAGCCATTCTGGATGCTGTCCCAGGAGATGGAGGAACAACCTCACTTGTATGAGGACGCCGCCTTCCCCACCGATCCTGAGACCACTGATGGTACCGCCGAGGATGACCCCACTGATGCCACCACTGATGGTGCTGCCGAGGATGCCACCACTGATGGTGCCGCCGAGGATGCCACCACTGATGATGGCGGCGCACGCACAGATGGCAGCCAACCGAAGAGGCAACGGAAGGACCGGCGCCCGACCGTGCTCTGCACCCTCAAGGAGGAAGTTACTCAAGTGGACTCCGACGGGAATCCAACGGCGCCCGAACGAATAGTCAAGGGGTACTCGCTTCAGCTCGGGTGCATTCTCCGGAGCACTGTCTCGATCAACACCGAGAACCTGAGGCATCCTGACCGAGGGAATTTGCGCAACCTCCTCTTCACGAAGCTGCACGAACGATACAAGTTCCCCGCTGAATTTGAAAACACAAGCCTCAAAGGGAATAAAGTGAACAATGCTGCCCTCACGAAGATGAGCAAGGCCCTGTCTACTTGGAAAAGCAATGTGAAGAGAATGGTCGAGAAAGGTGAGAGTTATGAGAAGATCAAGGAGAAAAATCCTTCGATCACCGAAGATGACTACAATGACTTCAAGATCAATTGCTCGAGCACCGCAAACTCCGAATCAAGTAAGTGGGGGAAAGAAATGCGGGATCTGAACTTAGGGGAACACACACTCGGTCCCGGCGGTTACAGAGTGGCGGAGCCTATATGGGACAAGGAGGAGGCGGACCGTGCCGAGCAAGGCCTACCGCCCCTCTTCGATAAATACGGTGACAAGCAGACCAGGAACTTTGTCAGGGCCCGGTACAAGAAGGACCCGAAAACAAAGGAGCTTACCACGGATCCGAAGACCAGGGCGCTTGAGCTTGTTCTGGTAAGGAATACACCCCCTCGTAATTAGCTCCATATGGTTGCATTCTAATTAATGAAGCCAAATTTCTAAATGGTTCACATTCCTTTCGCACCCGGGTGTACGCCGGCACGGGAGCTTAATGCACCCGGGTGTACGCCGGCCAGCACCTCTGCAGCAAGCGGCCCCTCCGTCAACTGCACGCCCGCTGTTGGCGGTGCCTCGACATTAGCCGAGCTCGACGCCATCATCACAGTAACTAATTAAGCCTCTCTCGGCCAAGGACTTCATCTCCTTGCCTTTGACTGGGCATCCCTAACGACCTACATGTTTTCGCAGGGCGCCGCCGACGTTCCGTGCACTCTCCTGCACTTCGTGAACAACGAGTTGGTCGATGTCGCCAAGGGCAAAATCGTTCAACCGGGCAACCCCTTGTTCCACGGTACCCAGATGCCACCCAACTTGTTTAGGGTTCAACTGGTTCGGGTGCTGCCAGGCTGCGACGAGGTGTTACCTCCGATTCAACCAATGGGGGCCGACGATGATGACGTGATGAACCTCAGCGCCTTCCTGAGCTGGCCCCTGCTTTGGCCGAAGAGCCAGATTCGTTTGGGGGCGGGGGACACCACCCCAAAGACAACACCGCCAGTCGTGCCGGCGCCAAGTCGGCCCCATGGCAAGACCGCCGCAACGGTGCCGGACATCCCTATGCCACTGGATCCAAACATGCATATGGCACAGGATCAGAACGACGACGTCGATGATACATTTGCCAACGTCGATCAGTACTTTGCCGATCATGGGGATGGTGGCAACTTCATGGGGCCTCCTTCTCAAGAACCCAACCCAACAAAAGACGTGTGCGATCTAGCTGGTACCGCGGAGAAGCCAAGTTGCAACAGGCGTCGTCTGCTGTTCAGCTCTCAGGAGACGCCTCCAGCTGCCGACTTCACCGAGCCTCAGATAGGCGAGGTGCCAAATATGATCAGCCCCAACACACTCAAGAAGGCGGTCTGTGAGCAGAACTCGGTCCCATTACAGGAGATCAAGAAGAAGGCACGCAAAAGAAATCCTAACAAGGGTGCGGGCCAGCCGGCACCGAGTACGATCCGTGCTCAGGACGGGCCACCCTCAACTGCGGATATCTCGAGGAGGGTGCATGTGGCGGGTAGGCCGATGCTACCGAGAAATATGCTCGATGCTGCAACCGGTGCTATGCGGAGTCTGCATGACAGTGTGCTTTCTTTGGAGAAGCGGCATCTCCGAGAGAAGGATGTGGCATACCCGGTTTTCGCGGCCAAGGTGCCAGAGGGCAAGGGCTTTGTGGATAACTCCATCGGGGGTACGATCGTCCTGCGGTTTGATGACATCCACGCTATGTTGAACCTTCATCCGCTGCACTACACCTTCGTTCGGCTATTTTCGCTGAGTATGAAGATGCGGATCATTCGCGACAAGACCCTGGACATCGTGATAGTCGACCCCTTCTACATGCGTGCCAAGATCTTGGGCAGCGCTGGGGACCGGCAAGTCGCGAGTTCTTACCTCGAAGGCGTCATTCTGGCAAACCAAGATAAGGACAACTTCCTCGTGCCTTACTTTCCCGAGTAAGTCCTCCCCTCAACCGCCCCGTAACATATGAATTCTTAGATTTCGATCATTTTTCTTTTAACATTCCGTGTTTTCTGCAGTGACACACATTGCACGCTCATCCTCCTAAGCCCCAAATATTTCATGGCCACGTATTTCGACCCGGACCGTCAGTCGAACGTAGACTACACAAATGTCAAGAAGGTTCTTGATGATGTTCTCCCCGGCTACGTCAAATCTGGAGGCACCTTCACCAGGCCTATTCGTAAGTACGGCAAGCACGTGTTCTCCCACAACACGATGTTCTGCTGCGTCAAGTAGCCGCCTGGCGGTCAGAAGGGTGCCTACTACGCCATCCATCACATGCGGGCGATCATACGGGACCATCATCAACTACTGCTACCGAGTAGACTCAAAGATTGGGCCACGAGCGTGTCGGCAATCCAGGACGCGGACATCAGACAAGAATTCTTTCGCATCCAGTCGGAGTTTGCGGAAATCATCCATCAAGATGTCCTTCGTACCTCGGGGCAGTTCTACCTCAGAAATCAACCGTCCAACAGTGACATCGACACAATCCTACAAATGCAGGCTGACAACGCCCGTGGTTTCATGACTCCCACGATAGACGGCGGCTTCATCCACGCTCCGGTCCCTTGAGTCGAGTCGAAAGCAGTGATGCTGTGTCTAGTTCTGAAACATCGATTGGCTCATGTTGTAATTAAACTTTAATGAACTTGTAGTATGTCTCTTTGGTTTCGAGAGTCCTTCAACTTAGATGTAATCCATGCTATTAATGTCTTGCTTTTCTCTTCTGATCGTTCTGTTGCATACTTATATATTGCTTATGTATTGTCTGTGAATTGGTACTAACGTTTCGTTTGGCTACTGCATAGCGATGCCGTGGTATGTCGTGTACAAGGGTAAGGTTCCCGGAGTCTACGACGACTGGGAGGAGTGTCGGAGACAGGTTCACCGATTCAGCGGTAACAGTTACAAAGGGTACGCCACTAGGGTCGAGGCCGAATCTAGATACGCCCGCTATCTAGCGGGAGAGGGGAGGGAGCGTTGGAGGAACCGGATGAAGATGAGTTTCATCGTGATGATGCTCATCGTGATGACCGCAGCTCTCTTCTATGTGATGGTAGTTTAGATGATCGATATCGACTTGTAATGTGAAGACAAACTCGCGGTCTCGAGACTTGTAATATAATGATTCATACTTATACATTTTGTTCGGTCTTTTCAATTCGGAGACTAATATGATGAATTGTATTCGGAGACTAAAATGATGAATTGTATTCAGAGACTAATCTTCTATTGTATTCGATGAATCTGTTGTTGATGTGTGCTGTCTATATTTTGTCCAATTATACATTTTGTAACCTGTGCAAAAAACAGAAAATAAAAAAATAAAAAAAACCTAATATTCATACTAATGGCGCATCACATCATAGTGCGCCATTAGTATGCCAAAGGATACTAATGGCGCATCACTAAACAGTGCGCCATTAGTATGCCGAAGTTACTAATGGCGCATCCGTCTGTAGTGCGCCATTAGTATGCCAAAGCACCTGGTATACATGGCCCCCTGGGAGGCATACTAATGGCGCACTGTAGTATATACTAATGGCGCATCTGGGGTGCGCCATTAGTATACCAGATACTAATGGCGCACCAGTGGTGCGCCATTAGTAAAATATACTAATGGCGTGCTACTAATGGCGCACCACTGATGCGCCATTAATGGCCAGATTAGGTGCGCCATTAGTAGTCCTTTTTCTAGTAGTGCAAAGGTCTCCTCCAAGTCTTGAGTCAACGTCCTCGCCTCGCGAGATTTGACCACTATGTCATCAATGTAGGCCTCTGTGTTCCTGCCGAGCTGCCGCCCCAAGGCGATGTGCATCAGCCGCTGAAAGGTTGCGCCCGCGTTGCGAAGGCCGAAGGGCATGCAGGTGTAGCAGTACACCCCACATGGTGTCAGGAAGGCCGTCTTCTCCACATCCTCCACCGCCATCTTGATCTGATGGTATCCAAAGAACGCATCCAGGAAACATAGCAAGTCGCACTTGGCGGTGGAGTCGACGATTTGATCGATGCACGGGAGGGGGAACGGATCTTTGGGGCAAGCTTTGTTAAGGTTGGTGAAGTCGACGCACATCCGTTCCTTCGCACCTTTCTTCGGTACTACGACAGGGTTCGCCAGCCAATCAGGGTATCAAACTTCTCGAATGGTACCAGCCGGCTCCAGCTTGCGTGTCTCTTGGACGATGAAGGCCTGGTTCTCAGTGGACTGCCATCTCGCCCGCTGCTTCACGGGGCGCATGTTGGGGCACACCCTTAGATGATGCTAGATCACCTCTCTCGGGACCCCTACCAGCTGATTGGGCTCCCACGCGAATATCTCCTTGTTCGCGCGCAAAAACCTCACCAAAGCTTCTTCTTGTCCCCGGTCTAGGCTGGTTCCTATGGTAAAGGTGGCTCCTGAAGACCCGTCCTCGTCAACCGGCACCTGATTGTTCTCTGCCTTGTCTTGGGTGAACAACTTCTTCTTCTTGGCGGGCGCGGTCTCCTTGGTCTCGGGCGTACTGGCACTGGCTGGCTGCGCTGCTGCCGCGGTCTTGAAGGCGAGCCTGAGTGCCGTCACTACCTCCTTAGTGTTCCCCTTGATGGTGAGGACGCCCTTGCTCCCTGGCATCTTCACGAGGTTGTAGGCCAGGTGAGTCGCTGCCATGAACTGAGCAAGAGCCGGGTACCCGAGTATGGCATTGTACGGGAGACCATTGCGGGTGATGTCGAAGTCCACCAGCTCAGTGCGGTAGTTGTCGCACGTGCCGAAGGTGATGGGGAGGCGGATCTGTCCCAGAGAGTGGGCAGCTCCACCACCCACTCCCGAAAAAGGCTTGCTGAGGTTGAGCCGCTCGGGCGGCACGTGGAGGAGGCGGAAGGCTTCTACGGAGAGCAAGTTGAGGCCGGCACCACCGTCGATGAGGGTCTTGGTGACGGCCACATTGCAGATGGTAGGCGTGCAGAGCATTGGGAGCATGCCAGAGCCGGCGGTGGAGCCGGGGTGGTCTTTTGAATCGAAGGTGAGGTCGGCCTCCAGCATAGCCCAACCCGGCGGAGCCCCCGGGTGCTTGGAGGCTGCCCCAATCTGACGGAAGAAAGGCTTGACGTGGCAATCTGAAGGCGGTGCTTGAGAGCCACCCAGCAGCTCCGCGACCGCGTGGTGCGCTGGCACCGCATAGCACGTGGTGAAGAGGTGGCGGAGTTCCTCCCATGACGCCACTATGGACCCTGGGAGGTTGAGCAGCCAGGCGCGTGGCTCGCCGTCGAGGGCCATGGGGAACCAGTTGGCCATGATCTTGCCGTCGCCTCCGGCATCGAGGACGGCCTCCTCGTACGCCTGCAGGAACGGCGCCGGGTCTGTCGTGCCGTCGTAACGCGGCGGCATCTCCGGCTTGAACTTGGCTGGCCACTGCACTCGCCGCAGGGCGGGGGCAAGGGCTCGGTACCCAGACTCCCTGCTGCTAGTGTCGGTCGCAGAGGCGGATGGCGGCGTACCTGCCATGGGAGCGAAGCGCGGCGGCATGGGGCGCAGGTTGGTGGAGAGGAGCTACAGCGCAACCCTACCTAGTGCGCCAAATGCCGGATGTGGGGTTCCGGCAAACCCTTAAGGTTCGAACACTCGGGTGCGCGCGAAGTCTCTCCCTCCTACCGATATACGCTCTAGCTCGCTAAGATCTCGCGGATGAACTCGACGAACTTGCAACACAGAAAGACACGGGGTTTATACTGGTTTGGGCCACCGTTGTGGTGTAATACCCTACTCCAGTGTGGTGGTGGCGGATTGCCTCTTGGGCTGATGATGAACAGTACAAGGGAAGAACAGCCTCCTGAGGTTGGGGTGTTCTTGTGCTTGTGTAGTTGAGGATGATCTGAACTGGTTCGGGATCAGTTGCCTCCTACTGTGGTGACTAGTCCTATTTATAGAGGCCCTGGTCCTCTTCCCAAATATCGAGCGGGAAGGGAGCCAACAACGGCGGGCAAATTTAAAGGGGGACAGCTAGTACAAGCGATCCTTACAAAAGCGGTCTTCACCTACGAAAAACTTTGGGGTGACGCCGTCTTGGGCTCCACGATGACCTCCGCCTTGCCATCCTCCTGGTCTTGGTCTCGTTGCACCAATATGGCAACCTTTGCCTGATGCCTCGGTACTCTTCGCCTGTGCTGGCCTCCTTAGCACCAAAGAGGAAATAAGGACGTTGCACGCACCGGCACCCGCCTGGCACCGTTCATCATGGCTCACAACACGAGAGCCTTGTGAGGTTTGCCTTGCCTTGATATCTCCGATCCTCGTGAGCCCGCCAGGCTAGGCCACTCCAGAGGAGGTCTTGCGTCGTCAGCCTCGCGAGGCTTGGACCCTCGCGAGGGTCTTGGGTGCCTTGTTGACGAAGATGGGCCGTACGACCTGCTGCTTGGCCATGCTGTTGGGCGCAGGTAGGCAAGTCTGGGGACCCCTGTTCCCAGAACGCCGACACATGCCCCGAGGGCTCCACTCAGAGGGAGCCCTCACCCACGCACCAGTGGAAGCACCATGCTCCGCGCTGGCAGTCGACACTACCGAGGAGCGGTTATGCCCGTGCAAGTGCGGAAGCGCTATGCTCTGCGCTAGTGATAAACAACTGAGCTCCGTGTCTGGCCTCATCGCAACACCTCCCCCTGGGAGAGTCGCGCGAGGGGGCTAGGCACGGGGGCTGCGCTCGGGTCACGCCCAAGCATACGCCGCCCTGC
>NC_057805.1:164823911-164829353 GCF_018294505.1 Triticum aestivum
AAAAAGGTATGAAGGTCGTTTGAGCATCAAGGGGGACTCCTGAGCATTGCGACTCAGGAGCCTAACTGGCCACGTAGCCCCTTACTCCTTGGTCTCGTCCTGGTGATCCGGACGACCCAACGGCGGTGGAGGTATGCGCGGGGTCGGGCCCTGCCGACGTAGAACACTAGACTTATTCCTGAATCTCCTTTCCATAAGCTGTTTGCGTGTCAAGGGGGAATCCTGAGCATCACGACTCAGGAGCCTAACTGACCACGTAGCCCCTCACCCCTTGGTCTCGTCCTGGTGATCCGGACGACCCAACAGTGGCTAAGGTATGCACGGGGTCGGGCCCTGCCGACGTCGAACGTAAAGTAAATGGGAAGGAAATCGCAAAATCTCAAGCAAATATTACAAGACATATTGTTCTCCCAATACCAAAGGCAAGTTTAAACACCTACACGAGGCATGGTGCATTTTGCAGAAACTAACAGGAAAGGAGCTACCAGCAAGTCATCTCGTCACTCCCGGACGTCACCGCCATCGCCCGCAAGGGATGCTTCTTCTCTAGCGGCGTTGGCCTCACCTACACCACTCGCCGGAGTTGCAGGATCAGTAGCACCGCCAGTCGAGGGCACGGGGTCGAAGGCACGGAACCTCTTCAGCAGGGCCTCCACATGACCCTTCACGGCCTCGGCAGCAGCTGCGCAGTGCTCGGCGTCCACAGGCTCTAGCAGCTCGTCAAGGTGGGCGGTGCGATCGTGAAGATGGAGGTGGCTGAAGACGCGCATCAATGCGGCTGAGGAAAGAACGCGGGCTTCTTCCTCTGCCAAGGGGCCGATGCCTCTCACGACTTCCTCAAGCGCCGCGACCAGATAAGGAAGCAGCTGGGTGGGGCCCTCGTCGGCGGTAGCCAGCGGCTCCTCCAAACCCTTCTCCTAGAGCGACCGCAGCGCCTTGCGAGACCTCTCCTCGAGGAGCTTGAAGGCCGCGCGGTCCTCAGCCAGGACCTGCACCCTGGCTTCCAGCTCGGCCTTCTCCGCCTCCACCTTCTGCTCCAACTCCTCCAGCCGGCTGCGCTCTCCAGCCTGTGCCTTCACCGACTGCTCCAGCTCGGTGTCGCGACCTGTGACGGCATCCTCTCGGGCCTTCATCTTCTCCTACTCTGCCTTGCGGTCTCGAGCCTCGGCCGCACGCTCGCTGCGCATGGTCTACAGCGACTGACAGCGATCCTGGGCGGCCCCAATGTCCTTCAACGCCACCTCGCGAGCGGCCGCAGCCTGGGCGGCGGCCTGCCTGTCCTTCTCGGAGGTTGCTGCTGCCAGGCTCAGCTCCGCCCGAACGGACACATCTGAGTGAGGCCATTCAGAGACCAGCTCCAGGCGCCCGGCTACAAGGTGGGGGTCGGCGCCCTGAAGATCTTCTCGCAGCAGGGTCATCGCGGAAAGAGCGTGCTCCAGGACGTCAGGGGAGGCCGAAGGACCTGGAGATAGCAGTGCAGCAGAAGGGGAGAAGGCGACGTTGTCACCATGGCCTGGGAGGCTCGAAGCTCCTGAGCTTTGGGAACCTCGGCGACTGAGCCAGGCGTTGCCTCCTTCGGAGCCAGCGGGGCCACGGGGGCTGACTCCTCCAGAGGATGCTCTCCCAAGCCTCGCGAGGATGATCGGGTTGGAGAAGCGCGAGCGCCGTCGCTGCCCTTACCCATGGAGAGGGGTGCGTCCGCCGTAGGCGATCTGGTCCCGGGAAGCACCACCTCTTCCTCCTTCCTCTTCTTCGCCGCGGGCGTCGGCCTAATTGCACAATGGAGAAGCGTCAAGGATAAGCAGCAGAAGCAAGAACAAGGCAGGACATGAACACTTACTGGTCCGCCGCGGTGTAGTCCCTCCGCTTCTTAAGCTTGAAGTCTGAGAGCCTTGCAACCTGAGGCACGGGCGCGCAGGCTCCGGGAGAAGAAGAAGGGGCAGCTGATGGGCCGGAAGCAGCTCCAGGCGGTGTCGGAGCATAAGCGTCATCTCGGGAGATCAGTGTCGACCTGCCCCTCGTCGAAACCTCGGCCGGTGGCCTCCTCTGGGGCCTGGCCTTGGACCTCGAGGAGCCCCCAGCCACGGGCGGCTCCTCCGGGAGGACATCAGCCTCGTCGTCGTCATCAGGCAGGGTGCGGTGGATATCGGCCTTGCGCAAGGGGGAGGTCTCCCCCATCCCCTCGGGGGTCGCCTCCGAGTCGCGCTCCTCGTCCTCCTCTTCTTCCTCCTCCCCGCGGGAATCGCCAGAAGACACAACCACCGGCGCCGTCGCCACCGGGACCCCAGGGGGCGCCGGCGGCACTAGCCCGCGCTTGTCAAACGTGGGCATGGCAGCCGCGACCTGCGCCCCGTCCTTGCGAAGGAACTAGGGAACAAAGGCACTCGGCGGATACTCCTGGTCATCCCCGACAAAGAGGCAGAGGGCCACAGCCAGCTCTTCTCCAGACAAGGCCTCCAGACTCAAGCGAAGCTTATCTCCTTCTTCCCCAAGCCTCCACAAGGGGCATGAGCGCGCCTGGAGCGGAGCCACGCGCAGCATTAGGAATTCCCTCAAGAGCACGGCCCCCGTCATCTTCGCCGCCTTCGCGTTGCCCGACTTCAGGTCGGCAGTCATCTTCTCCAGCACTGGCTTCGCCCGGTCGTCAGTAAGCTTCGCGCAGAGCCGATTCATACCAGGCGGGCGGCAAGGCAGCCTTGACCTTTCGGGGCGCCATTGGTCGCTGGCTCGGAGGAGAATGGGAGCAGATCTGGAGATTTCAGATGCAAGAAGCGAGAAAGGGGATCTGGAGCAAGACGAAGGAAAGCAATGAAGGCAAGTGTTGCCCGCGCCAGTCCTTTGTAGTCGGGCAGTTGCCGAGGCAGCGTGGGGAAGCGGAGACGCCCACGTCCAATCAATCGCCACACGTCAAGCGGGACCGCGAGTTGTTGGGGCTCGCGGCGCTCCGCACTTGCCCTTTGGCTTCGCCTCGAAGCCAAGTCCGAGCGCGCCTTGGGCCCGGGGGCTACTGTCGGCGTCGTGGGAACGGGGTCCCCAGACTTGCCTGCCTGCGGCCCACGGCGTGGCTCCACCAGCGGTCCTGTACGGCCCATCTTCACCAGCAAACACTCAAGACACTCGCGAGGGGCCAAGCCTCGCGAGGCGGACGACACAAGACCTCCTCGGGGGCGGTCTCACTAGGGAGGCTCGCGAGGGGCGGAGAGATCAAGGCAAGGAGCACCTCACGAGGTTCCTGTGATGCAAGCCATGACGACTAGAGCCAGGCGGGCGCCAGCGCGCGCAGTGTCCTCATTTCCTCTTTGGTGCTAAAGAGGCAAGCGCAGGCGAGGAGTCCTGAGGCATCATGCAAAGGTTTCCATATCGGTGCTACAAGACCAAGACCAGCAGGACGGCAGGACGGAGGTCACCATGGAGCCCAAGACGGCGTCACCACCAGAGCCTTTGGCAGGCGAAGACCACCTTTAGTCAGGATAACTTGTACTAGTTGTCTGCCTTTGAATTTGGCCATTGTTGGATCCCTTCCCGCTCAATATTTGGGGAGAGGACCAGAGCCTCTATAAATAGGACTAGCCACCACCATAGGAGGCATCTCATCTTGGATCGGAGCCATTCCATCCATAGCCACACACAAGTTCACCAAGCACAAGAGCACCTCTCCTCCGGAGGCTGTTCTTCCCTTGTAACTGTTCTTGCTCAGCCCAAGAGACAATCCACCACACCACACTGGAGTAGGGTATTACACCACATAAGTGGCCCGAACCAGTATAAACTCTTGTGTCTCTCGTTCTTTGGGTTCGTCGAGCTAGGCCTTGCGATCGTTGCGAGAGCGATCCACGGAGAAAGAGATCTTCGTGCGCACCCCAGTGTTCGTACCTCAAGGGTTTGCCGAAACCCGAAATCTGACAATGGCATGGATGAAGAAGTCATCCACCATACCGAAGGTTATTGGTGTTGAGATACTGGTGCAGGAACCGGGGTTGTACTATTCGTCGCCACCAAGGCCACCAAGGCCACCAGTGTTCGTGCATGTCGAAGAAGTGCTCAATCCATCAATCGAAGTCGTGTCGCCGCCGCTGGTGCCAGGGTCCGTCGACGTCGTCCATTACAGGAGTCAACATCATACTTTCCCTGTGTTGCTCGGAATGATGGATGGCACAGGGCCTACTCCATCGTGCGGTGGAGGCCACTGCTTCTTTGGGAGAAGAGGCAGGGCTGGCTGCCTGGATGTGCTCTAATTTGAGGTAACAACTGAATCTTGTCAGATACTAGTTAAATCCGAGCTATGGGTGTGAAGCACTGATGTGCCAGTACATTTGATTGTGACCTGTTCTATTTTTGTACCTGAACTTTTTTAGAAAGGGTTGTACGTCAACTTAATGTGCTAGCAGAACTTATTGTGTTGTCTGTCTGTTTTCTTTGCACAACATTCAAGATATTTCCCCGACATTGATAAAGATGATGAACCGTTATGTACGAGTTCATTGGTTTAAAAATAGCCCTACCCGTAGCGATCCACTGCTTCCACCCTGATTGTGCCGCCTGTGTGAAATTTTTGTATGCATGTTCCGTGTGCTATGATGTTCTATACGATTGTGTCAACTATAAAAGTTTTTACTGAGCATCAGCAATGCATATGGCTGAAAGATGTATTTACGAGCACCGACCGATGGGTCTCTCTCTCACACACGCACGCACGCACACACGCACAAGTGGGACCCGTTGAATTATTTCTTCACTCGTGACAGCTTTTAATTATGTAACACCCCGTATGTAACTTGCCTTATTTGTAACTCCGACTCTTGCCATTTTCGGCTATGTGCTATGATATTCCCACCGTGGTCGGGTTTTGTCTTTCGTTTTGCATTTTTTCATGTCATGCATTTCATATCATGTCATCATGTGCATTGCATTTGCATACGTGTTCGTCTCATGCATCCGAGCATTTTCCCCGTTGTCTGTTTTGCAATCCGGCGCTCCTATCTCCTCCGGTGCACCCCTCTTGTTTTCTTTCGTGTGCGGGTGTCAAACTTTCTCGGAATGGACCGAGGCTTGTCAAGTGGCCTTAGTATACCACCCGGAGACCACCGGTCAAGTTTCGTTCCATTTGGAGGTCGTTTGGTACTCCATGGGTTAACCGGGCATCCGCAAAGTCCATTTGAGTGTCCAGCAAAAAACCCTTCAAAAACCAGCCAAAAACCCACCAAACTCTCTTCCATGCTCTAGGTCTTTCGATCACGATCGTGTGGGCGAAAACCGCACCTCATTTGGAGCCTCCTAGCTCCCTCTAGCTATAAAAGAGCATCCCCTCCCGTATACATTCGCAGACGAACCCTAGCTTTTCCCTCGCGCCGCGCCGGACGTGTCCGTACGCCGGCCGGACAAAGCCGCCGCCGCCTCCAGCCACTTGCGAGCCGCCACGTCAGCGCGCCGGATCTCCCACCG
>NC_057805.1:164829814-164837006 GCF_018294505.1 Triticum aestivum
CTCCCCGCCTCCGTCGCCGGCTCCTCCCCGTCGCGGCCCGCCGTCCCCGGGTAGCCGCCGCCCCTCCGGCGCCCTCCTCCGTCGCCGGCCCGCCGGCCACCTCTCCTCCTCCGGCGAGCAGCCGAGCCCGAGCTCCTCTCTCCCTCGATCGGATCTGGATCCGGTCAACGCGCAGGTTGACCCCGAGCCCCCCTCTAAATTTTCTAAGTCCTTCAATCTTAACAGCTAGTGCTCATGTTCCTCAGTGCGTAACTTCTTGCATATAGCTCCGATTCGGGCGTGTAATATGTCAAAGTGTTCGTCTCGTGATGCTCTACATTTGTTTCAATTGCACGATGTTCATTAGAGGTCATCTTGGTGCCCAAATCTCTGTTGGAAGAGGGCTAGTTGCTGTTATCTGCTGGTTCTTATCAGAACTTGGAGATTTGTCATTTTTGTATCATTTAATCTGTGATTTCTCCAAGTCCTTGTCTGCTATTATTTTGTTGCCATGTAAACTTGATGCTACGGAGAGATCCATGCATATTATGGAGATGTTCAGTAAGGATGTTTTGTAGCTATAGGTGTAATTGATACATTACTGCCCTTGTTTACAATTATGGAGTGCCATAGCATGACTCAATCTTGCTCTACTTTTGCTATAAAATATTTCTGGCAGATTCTTAACATGATATGCAATTTTGCCAAGCTTATTGTAGTTGATCCATGCATGCTATGCTTGTGTTCTTACCATGGTTAGCTTCATAAATATGCCATCTTACTGTAGGTATGCTAGTTTGGTCATGCATTGCTCTGTAGTGAGTGAATCAAGCTGAGAAAGAGGCCTACATATTATTATTTCTGCCATGCTCTGTTTTCTGCTAAGTCTGAAACCTGATAACGAAACTTGCTATGTTCACATGCTTGCCATCATATCTTCCGGTCCTTCTTGGATTATGGTCAGTAAAGGACTTTCGTCATATGCATTTCGTAGAATACTTCCATGCCTTGTTTTGCTATGTTAAGTTTCTGTAGCATGTTGATTTCATGCTCTGAACATTGCTACCTGATGCTGTTTTCTGCCATGTCCAGTTTTTGCACTTTTTCCATGCTTGTTTGAGCTTTATATGTTGTGATCTAGCCGTAGCTCAGTGTTCATCTTTTGTCAAGAATCTCCTGTAGTTTACTGCCATATGCTTTGTTGCTATCTTGGAGTGCTGTAGCATTGTTACTTGTTGCATTTTAAGTGCTATCATGCTGTTAATCGCAGATTCGTGTCATTCTTGTTTTGCTTGCCATTTGCAAACCGTGCATCCGTTTCCGGTGATCTTTATATCGATTTCAACCGAAATCATCTCATTTTTCCAGTGGCATGCTTGGTTTGCCAAGTTACTGCATTGTTCATCTTTTTCCTTCCGGAGCACGCATATGCATCGCATATCATATCTCGCATATCATACATGTTTTGCATCATGTTGCTTGTGCATTTCTCGTGATTGATTGTGGTTCCGTTTGCTTGTGTTCTTGTCTTGGGTAGAGCCGGGAGACGAGTTCGTGAAGGAGGAACCTGTTGAGTACGCTTACGAGGATCAAGCTTTCGACAACTCTGAGAACCTTGCACGCAAGATGACCACACCTCGAAATCACTTCTATCTTTGCTTTGCTAGTTGCTCGCTCTATTGCCATGATACGCTACCTATCACTTGCTATATCATGTCTCCCATATTGCCATGTCAGCCCCTAACCATCCTTTCCTAGCAAACTATTGTTTGACTAAGTTACCGCTTTTGCTCAGCCCTTCTTATAGCGTTGCTAGTTGCAGGTGAAGTTGAAGTTTGTTCCATGTTGGAACATGGATATTTGGGATATCACAATATCTCTTATTTAATTAATGCATCTATATATTTTGGTAAAGGATGGAAGGCTCGGCCTTATTCCTGGTGTTTTGTTCCACTCTTGCCGCCCTAGTTCTGATATACCGGGATTATGTTCCTTGAGTTTGCGTTCCTTACGCGGTCGGGTGATTTATGGGACCCCCTTGACAGTTCACCTTGAATAAAACTCCTCCAGCAAGGCCCAATTTTGGTTTTACCATTTTCCGCCTAATCCTTTTTCCCCCGGGTTTTCGCGAGCCCGAGGGTCATCTTTATTTAAACCCCGGGCCAGTGTTCCTCTGAGTGCTGGTACAAACTAGAGCCACTTGCAGCGCCACCTTGGGGAAACTCGAGGATTTGTTTTAGCTGTACGTAGTGTTCATCCGGTGTGCCCTGAGAACGAGATATGTGCAGCTCCTATCGGGATTTGTCGGCACATTCGGGCGGCTTTGCTGGTCTTGTTTTACCATTGTCGAAATGTCTTGTAAACCGGGATTCCGAGACTGATCGGGTTTTTCCGGGAGAAGGTTTATCCTTCGTTGACCGTGAGAGCTTATGATGGGCTAAGTTGGGACACCCCTGCAGGGTATTATCTTTCGAAAGCCGTGCCCGCGGTTATGAGGCAGATGGGAATTTGTTAATGTCCGGTTGTAGAGAACTTGTCACTTGTCCCCATTTAAAACACATCAACTGTGTGTGTAGCCGTGATGGTCTCTTCTCGGCGGAGTCCGGGAAGTGAACATGGTCTGAGTTATGTATGACGTAAGTAGGAGTTCAAGATCACTTCTTGGTCATTGCTAGATGACGACCGTTCCGTTGCTTCTCTTCTCGCTCTCTCTCGCGTATGGTAGCCACCATATATGCTTATTGCCGCTGCAGCTCCACCTTATTACACCTTCCTTTCCTATAAGCTTAAATAGTCTTGATCTCGCGGGTGTGAGATTGCTGAGTCCTCGTGACTCACAGATTCTACCAAAACAGTTGCAGGTGCCGACGATGCCAGTGGAGATGATGGGGTCGATCTCAAGTGGGAGTTCGACGAGGAACGTGGCCGTTACTATGTGTCTTTTCCTGATGATCAGTAGTGGAGCCCAGTTGGGACGATCGGGGATCTAGCATTTGGGGTTGTCTTATTTTCATCTAGATTTTGGCCGTGGTCGGTCTATATGTTTGTATTTTGGATGATGTATGAATTATATTTATGTATTGTGTGAAGTGGCGATTGTAAGCCAACTCTTTATCCCATTCTTGTTCATTACATGGGATTGTGTGAAGATGACCCTTCTTGCGACAAAACCACTATGCGGTTATGCCTCTAAGTCGTGCCTCGACACGTGGGAGATATAGCGGCATCGTGGGCGTTACAAGTTGGTCTCAGAGCCAGGTTTCGATCCTGGGACCTGTGGGTTATGGGCCCTATCCCTATCCCTATCCCGTTGATGGTTGTGTCTCCGGGCAAGCAAATGACATCTAATAATTGTGTCCAAGATGTTTCCATCAAGATGGGCGACTATAAATTTCTGTCTAAACCAGTTGTTCTGGTTGACTCGGATATTGATCTTATTCTCGGGATGGACTGGCTTTCTAAGCACAAAGCTCAACTCGGTTGTGCTGCCAGGGAAATTCAATTGACACACTCTTCTGAGGATGTGATTATTTTGCCGCTCGTGATGAAACCATTCGGTTTTTCTCTCTCAATGAGAAGGGCAAATTGAATGCCATCTCTCAAATTCCAGTCGTTTGTGAGTATCAAGATGTCTTTCTAGAAGAGCTTCCGGGTATGCCTCCTCATCGGCCAGTTGAGTTCGTTATCGAACTAGAGCCTGGTACTGAACCCGTTTGTAAGCGTCCATACAAGCTTGGACCCAACGAGCTGAAGGAATTGAAGAAACAGCTCGATGAACAAGAGCGTCTGGGTTTGATCAGACCGAGTTCTTCTCCATGGGGTTGTGGTGTTCTTTTTGTCAAGAAGAAGGATGGCACAGACCGACTTTGTGTCGACTACCGTCCATTGAACAAGAAGACAATCAAGAACAAGTATCCACTTCCCAACATCAATGAGCTATTTGAGCAACTCAAAGGTGCTAAAGTATTCTCCATGATTGACCTTCGTATGGGTTATCATCAGATTCGCATTCGTGAAGAAGATATTCCCAAGACAGCATTCAGAACAAGCTTTGGTTCTTATGAATATATTGTCGTGTCTTTCGGCCTTGTCAATGCTCCTCCAGTATTCTCTTGGATGATGAATTTCATCTTCAACCCCTATACAAATGAATTCGTCCTGGTGTATCTCGATGATATCTTGGTCTTCTCCAAGAATAAGAAGGACCATGCCAAACATTTGCGATTGGTGCTCGACAAGCTAAGAGAGTATCAATTCTATGCGAAGTTCTCCAAATGTGAGTTTTGGCTCGATGAAGTTCTTTTCCTTGGTCACATCATCTCTGCCAAGGGCATCGCTGTTAATCCCGAGAAGGTGTCCGCAATTGTGAATTGGGAACCTCCTCAGAATGTCAAGCAGCTCCGCAGTTTTCTTGGTCTTGCAAGCTATTGCCGAAGATTCGTTGAGAATTTCTCCAAGATTGCAAAGCCTCTTTCCAACCTCCTCCAGAAGCATGTGAAGTATGTCTGGTCTCCTGAGTGTGACGTTGCTTTCAACACTCTCAAAGAGAAACTAGTCACAGCTCCTGTCTTGACTCCTCCTGATGAATCCAAGCCATATGAAGTTTTCTGTGATGCTTCTCTCCAAGGTCTCGGTGCTGTGTTAATGCAAGAGAAGAAAGTTGTGGCCTATACCTCTCGTCAGTTGAAGCTCAACGAGAAGAACTACCCCACTCACGATCTTGAGTTGGCGGCAGTTGTCCATGCATTAATAACGTGGAGACATCTCTTGTTGGGAAGACAAGTGCACATTTTCACTGATCACAAGAGTCTCAAGTATATCTTCACTCAACCCAACCTCAACCTCAGACAGACTAGATGGGTCGAAATGATTCAAGAGTACAATCCGAGTATTGAATATACTCCAGGCAAAGCAAATGTCATTGCAGATGCTTTAAGCAGGAAGGCTTATTGCAATAGCTTAATCCTCAAGCCTTTCCAACCGGATCTTTGTGAAGCTTTCCGCAAGCTGAATCTCCAAGTTGTTCCTCAAGGCTTTCTTGCAAACCTCAGAGTATCTCCTACTTTGGAAGATCAGATTCGTGAGGCGCAACTCCTTGATGCCATGGTGAAGAAGGTGAAACGTGGTATCGACAAGGGTCTTTCCAAATAAAAGTGCTATCGCATTGATGACAGAGACACTTTATTCTTCGAGGACCGCATTGTGGTGATCTAAGGAAAGTCATAATGAACGAGGCGCACAATTCCCTCCTGTCCATTCATCCTGGAAGTACGAAGATGTACCATGACCTCAAGCAGTCGTATTGGTGGACTCGAATGAAGCGAGAGATTGCTCAATTCGTGAATGAATTTGATGTCTGCCGAAGGGTGAAAGCAGAACACCAACGACCAGCTGATCTCCTCCAACCTCTTGCTATCCCAGAATGGAAGTTTGATCACATCGAAATGGACTTCGTGACTGGTTTTCCAAAGTCCAAGCGTGGAAATGATGCTATCTTCGTTGTCATCGACAAGCTTTCTAAAGTGGCTCATTTCCTTCCAATCAAAGAACCCATCACAGTAGCTCAGCTGGCAGAGCTTTACACCTCCAGAATTGTCTCCTTGCACGGCATTCCACAATTGATTTCTTCAGATCGTGGAAGCATCTTCACCTCTAAGTTCTGGGACTCCTTTCAGAAGGCCATGGGCACAAACATTCGCTTCAGCACAGCTTTCCATCCTCAAACTAGTGGCCAAGTTGAGCGAGTCAACCAAATTCTTGAAGATATGCTCAGGGCTTGTGTCATTTCCTTTGGCATGAAATGGGGAGATTGTCTTCCATATGCTAAGTTCTCCTACAACAACAGCTTCCAAGCGAGTTCGGGCAAGGCCCCATTCGAGATTCTCTATGGCAGAAAGTGCCGTACTCCTCTCAATTGGTCAGAGACTGGTGAACGCCAACTTCTTGGCAATGACTTAATCACTAAAGATGAAGAAATGTGTAAAGTCATCCGTGATAATCTCAAAGCCGCGCAATCGCGCCAGAAGAGTTACTATGATAGTAAGCACCATGATTTGGCTTTCGAGATCGGAGACCATGTCTACCTCCGCGTCTCTCCAATGAAAGGCACTCGTCGCTTCGGTATCAAAGGGAAGCTTGCCCCTAGATACGTGGGTCCTTTCAAGATCGTTGGCAAAAGAGGCGACCTCGCCTATCAACTTGAGCTTCCTTCCAACTTTGCGAACGTGCACGATGTGTTCCACGTGTCACAGCTCCGCAAGTGCTTCAAGTCGCTTGAGCGCACTATCAACTTCGAAGAGATTGACCTCCAAGAAGATTTGTCTTATCATGAGCACCCCGTTGCTATTCTTGAAGAAACTGAGCGCAAGACTCGCAACAAGTCAATCAAATTCCTGAAAGTGAAGTGGTCGCACCATTCCGACCGGGAAGCCACCTGGGAACGCGAGGATTATCTCCGTTCCGAATACCCGGAGTTCTTTCAGTCCTAGATCTCGGGACGAGATCCTCTCGTAGTGGTGGAGTGTTGTAACACCCCGTATGTAACTTGCCTTATTTGTAACTCTGACTCTTGCCATTTTCGGATAAGTGCTATGATATTCCCTCCGTGGTCGGGTTTTGTCTTTCGTTTTGCATTTTGTCATGTCATGCATTTCATATCATGTCATCATGTGCATTGCATTTGCATACGTGTTCGTCTCATGCATCCGAGCATTTTTCCCGTTGTCCGTTTTGCAATCCGGCGCTCCTATCTCCTCCGGTGCACCCCTCTTGTTTTCTTTCGTGTGCGGGTGTCAAACTTTCTCGGAATGGACCGAGGCTTGTCAAGTGGCCTTAGTATACCACCCGGAGACCACCGGTCAAGTTTCGTTCCATTTGGAGGTCGTTTGGTACTCCATGGGTTAACCGGCATCCGCAAAGTCCATTTCAGTGTCCAGCAAAAACCCCCTCAAAAAACCAGCCCAAAACCCACCAAACTCTCTTCCATGCTCTAGGTCGTTCGATCACGATCGTGTGGGCGAAAACTGCACCTCATTTGGAGCTTCCTAGCTCCCTCTAGCTATAAAAGAGCATCCCCTCCCGTATACATTCGCAGACGAACCCTAGCTTTTCCCTCGCGCCGCGCCGGACGTGTCCGTACACCGACCGAACAAAGCCGCCGCCGCCTCCAGCCACTCGCGAGCCGCCACGTCAGCGCGCCGGATCTCCCACCGCC